>NC_138207.1:24340131-24357631 GCF_964194415.1 Vipera berus | reverse complement strand
GCGCCCAAACCTCCCCAAAGGTCGGCAGGAGGAACGGAGACCTGCCGAGGTTTGGGGAGGCGCCCAAACCTCCCCAAAGGTCGGCAGGAGGAACGGAGACCTGCCGAGGTTTGGGGAGGTTTGGGGAGGCGCCCAAACCTCCCCAAAGGTCGGCAGGAGGAACGGAGACCTGCCGAGGTTTGGGGAGGCGCCCAAACCTCCCCAAAGGTCGGCAGGTCTGCGCGGAGGAACGGAGACCTGCAGAGGTTTGGGGAGGCGCCCAAACCTCCCCAAAGGTCGGCAGGAGGAACGGAGACCTGCCGAGGTTTGGGGAGGCGCCCAAACCTCCCCAAAGGTCGGCAGGAGGAACGGAGACCTGCCGAGGTTTGGGGAGGTTTGGGGAGGCGCCCAAACCTCCCCAAAGGTCGGCAGGAGGAACGGAGACCTGCCGAGGTTTGGGGAGGTTTGGGGAGGCGCCCAAACCTCCCCAAAGGTCGGCAGGAGGAACGGAGACCTGCCGACGTTTGGGGAGGCGCCCAAACCTCCCCAAAGGTCGGCAGGAGGAACGGAGACCTGCCGACGAGCCGCGGCCACACAGGGTATTCCTGTGTATTCAGGCTTGCAAAATGGCGGATCGAGCCTCTGCTGGCGGCAGAGGCTTGCAGAACGGCGGATCGGCTTATACTCGAGTCAATAACTTTTTCCAGTTTTTGGGGGTGAAATTGGGGGTCTCGGCTTATACTCGAGTCGGCTTATACTCAAGTATATACGGTATATGACCATCTATCTCCATATTGTAACTTGAGGTGGCTAACATAACTTAAAGTCATAATGCAAATTAAATACCTATTATGACAACTGAAACAAGAAGACAATCTGCCACAAAGAATCTGATGGGCAATGATCAATCCAACCCCAATCTTCAAAGCTTTCCAAAAAGCCAGCAGGACTCGGGCCAGTCTAATTTCAGGATGGGCGATGGGTGGTTTGATGGATTCCAAAAGACAGATACTGCAACAAAAAAGGCATGCAAAGGGTCGAGCTTGGCTTAAATATGGAGTTTACAAGGGAGGTCAGAGTAGAATTTCTGGGAGAATTTGATGAGTAAAAGAGTTGGTTTGCTTATTATAGATGCAATGAATCTGCTTGAATCTGTCACTCCACATTCTGCACTCTGGAATAATTAAGCCAGACCCTGACTTTCTCCATGTTATTCTTTGAGGCATTGGAAGAATGATGTACTGTCTGTAGTTAGGGTTTCCTGCCTGAGCAGGGGGTTGGACTAATGACCTCCAAGGTCCCTTCCAACTACTACTACTACTACTACTACTACTACTACTACTACTACTACTACTACTACTACTACTACTTATTATTATTATTATTATTATTATTATTATTATTATTATTATTAATTATTATCCCTTCTGAAAGTTAACATGTCCAGCTGTTTTAGTTTCTCATCACAAAACTTTCTAATCCCCTGATTATTTTTGCTTCTATTTCAATTTTACTGAAAGACAGTAGCTGGATCAACACAGAATAAAGCAGAACTATTATTTCTTGTGCTTTGGATCTGTTGATATTGATGCGGCCTAAAATAGTACTTACCCTTTTTACAGCCACACCACAATGCTGATTCATATTCAGTGTGCAGGCAGTTACTGTTCCTAGACCTTTTTCACAAGTCCTATGCCCAAGTTTTTATTCACACATTCTATACTATGCTTTCCACTTGTTTTTCTTTGCTTTTGATTTACAGAATCTCTTTAGGGCAATCACCACTTTGTTACATTCATTGTGAAGTAAATAGTGTGCTGATGAGCCATTTAAAGATTGTGGCATCTTGTTTTCCAAGCTAATTCAAGGAAATATGGAAAGGAGATCTCATCTGTTCATCTGTCAGGTACATACGCTTGTAGTTATGTCGTATTGTCTGCTGCTATTAATAGAATATACTGTGATAGAATAGAATAGAATAGAATAGAATAGAATAGAATAGAATAGAATAGAATAGAATAGAATAGAATAGAATAGAATAGAATAGAATAGAATAGAATAGAATAGAATAGAATAGAATAGAGCTGGAAGGGACCTTGGAGGTCTTCTAGTCCAGCCCTCTACTCAAGCAGGAGAACCTATACCATCTCAGACAGGTGAATGTCCAGTCTTCTCTTAAAAATCTCCAGTGATGGAGCACCCACGATTTCCATGGGTAAGCTATTCCGGTGGTTGATTGTCCTCACCGTCAGGAAGTTTCCCCTTAGTTCCAGGTTGCTTCTCTTTCCAACCATTGGTTCTCGTCCTTCCCTCTGGTGCTTTGGTGAACAACCTAGCCCCTGCTGCCCTGTGGCAGCCCCTCAGATACTGGAACACTGCTATCATGTCTTCCTATTTCTTCTTTTCGTTAGACTAGCCCAGACATGTCAAACACAAGGCCCGGGGGCCGGATCCGGCCCGCAAAGTGGTTTCATGTGGCCCGTGAAGCCATCCTGGAAACAGTGAGGGAACGGCCCCCACTGCCTTGGCCCTGGCCCAGAGACCCTCCTTCTGCCAGAGACCCTCAGATCTGTCCCACTCCTGCCCAGGCCCCCATAGGCACCCTTGATGCGAACAATGTAGAGCTGGCCACACCCACCCAGTAGGCCATACGCACTCTAGCCACGCCCACCCAGTAGGCCACACCCACCCTGGCCATACCCACCCGGCCCCCTGAGGGCAACTGCAGTGCTGATGTGGCCCTCAATGAAATTGAGTTTGACACTCCTGGACTAGCCAAACCCAAGTCCCGTAGCCATTCTTCATATGTTTTAGTCTCCAGCCCTTTGATCATCTTAGTTGCTCTTCTCTGAATTTTTTCCAAACTCTCTACATCTTTTTTGTGATATGGTGACCAAAATTAGCTGCAGTATTCCAGGTGTGGAATTTGGGTTTTATAAAATGGTAATAATACTTCACGTAATCTTGATGCTATGCCTGTTTATACAACCTGGACTTGTTTGTCTTTGTAACAGGGTTTGTCTTCGTAACATCTAATTACCAATGAATTTGGTAATTATTTCATCTCTTCAAATCATTATTAAAAATATGAGAGGGGATCTAGAACTAATCCTTGTAATCCTCCTCCTCCCCCATTTTTCTCTGTAATTTAATGACAGTGAATGAGTTGCTCTTTTGAACACAGGTTTGCTTCAGCTATAAATCCATTAATTGGAATGCTATTAAGGTCATTTTAGTTAGTTTGCTAATCCTACAATGGGCTATTTTGTCAAATGCTTTGCTGAAATCAAGCTATATTATACCTACTAAGGAAGTTAAGTAATAAAAAAATGAGATGGTTTGTTACATTAGGATATGTTCATGTCAACTCATGCCAATGTCTAATCATTATCTTACATTGTTTGCAAGATGTTTAGAGATTACACCTTATGAACTGCTCTATAACTTTTCCAAGTGTCAGTGTACTGTCTTCCCAATTATGTGTTAACCTGACAGTCAATAGTATCCCTTTTCCTCTTTCTGAATATTGAAACAGCATTTGCACAGTTCTTCATGATTTATCAAAGTTCCTTTGGGAGATAGGAAGCAATTCCCATGGTTATAGAGATTTAAAATATGTTTCTTTTAATCTCCAGATTAAATCTGGCTCTTTCATTTCTGATCTGCTGTTGGAATGTATGCCTTGTTGAAGAAGATTCAGAGACAAAATAGGAATTGATCAACTTCAGTTTTTCTTTGTTATCTGTTCCTATTGTACTATAATCACAGACCAGTTAATATACCTTTTTCTTTTATTTTGAATATATAAAGGCACCAAACTTGGCTTTAACTTTCTGATACAATCCTAGGTTACCAACCTTTTTGGTGAAAGGGCCTTCTTTTCATTCTTTTGTTGGATCAGGGCCAAAGTACAAAATGTTTACAAAATGATGGATACAGAGAATTTTGTTACAAAGTGTGATGAGATTTAATTGTTATTTGAAAGCTTTATCATTTGCAAATGTTATTGCTTCTTGAACCAAAAAGCATCCTAAAGTAATGTTAGACCATATATTAATATAAATAAGCATCTGTTTGTTACTAGAATGCTAATAATTTAAGGGGATTTTTTAAAAAATGTCTTTGCTATATATTCTCAATAAAATGTAAGCTTAAATTGTCGGGCTTTTTAAAAACCTCTAAAATCCATAGTGAATTGCTCTTTTCCAAAGAATGTTGAATGAATCATTTATCTCGAAGATCTGTTTCTATGCCTACTGATTAATTTTAACAGGGCATCTGGCTAACTTTGATACCTGTTAAATTGCTATTCCTTTTCTCCAGAATGTGTTTTTTTCAGCTTCCCAATTTAACCTAAACCTTGTAATCCATGGGGTCTTTCTTCTAAATATTAGCCTGGTTCTAGAAGCTCTAGATAGTTTCTGAGCCAAGAAGTAGTCACCAGACACTACTAGTTGCTGACAAGTAATAGTGGAAGGTCAAAACCAAGCTGACTATAAGAAGAAAGATGGCAAAAGAATATTTTGTTGAGAAGTGAAATTGTGACAGGTTTCTTTTGAACTGGAGGTGTATTTCGCTATGCATGGGTGGCAATTGACACAGAAAAACAAGACAGTGGAGTTTTTTATGCTTTTACTATTTATAGTGAAACTACTTACAACACGCATTTACAACAGGTATATACAACACAGTCCTAGTGTTCATCTGGTATCACATTTCCAACCAGAGACTTATCCTCCCCCCCTCATTAGCTCTCCTACTTTCTGTCCTTTTATTTCCATCTCATTCCTCTGTTTCTGGGCTTTTCAAGAACGAGTGCAAAGAAAGGAACGGGCTGGACTTACTGTAATGTGTTCAGTATGGCATGAACTTTCTCCTGGATCTGCTCAGCTGAATGCCTACTGTGTCTCTGTTTGGGGAAGAATTTCTGGTCCTCTTCTATTGGAAGAACATCTCTCAGGGTCTCCTGTCCAGTCCTTTCCCCAGGATCAGGGCTTTGCCAGTGACTGACCAACTCCTCCTTCCCATCTTGGGACTGACATGAAGATGTCCTCTCTCTCGGGGTCTTCCCTTCCCTTCTTCCAGAGAAGTCACCTATAGACCTTTACTCTCCTTTTCTAACCAGGAAATGGCAACTGCTTGGCACGCTCGTATAACTTTACTTTTCCAATTTTTCCCTCCAGCCGCTGATTTATCTATTTGTTGGCATTTATTTATTTTATTTTTTATTTTTTTTATTTTAATCCCATTTATATCCCGCCCTTCTCCGAAGACTCAGGGCGGCTTACAATTTAAGCACAAACCAATGTGCTTAGCAATAGCCTTCATTCTATGTATATGCCTGCTTATTAGGGCTTTCGCCCCCACCCCAAGCAGCATTATTACAAAGTCATTTATTTATTTCCTACATTTATTGTCCGAAAAATACTTTCAAAATGGCAACTGGACTTTTTTTTAAAAAAAAAAATTCTTGAAGACATTTCACTTCTCATCCAAGACACTCCTTTGGTTCTCAGAACCGAAGAACTGAAGAAGCTTCTTGGATAAGAAGTGAAACTCTTCAAGTCAACCATGACCCGGATGACTAAGAACCCCATAGGCCTTCCTGCTTTTATTATTTTTATAAATAACTCAAGGGGTCAAAACCATACTTAAGACTCCTCCCTCTATTTTCTCCCCTTTTCTCTCCTCCCTCTTTCTTTCCAGTTTTGGTCAAACTAGTAGCATATCTCTCAGCAACTGAGGAGGTGGGTGTCTCTCCAAGGCTCTAGTCCCCAATGCCTATATACCAGGCTAGATCAATGGGATTTCTATCTCTGTAACTCCTCACAACAGCCAGGTCAGCTCATCATCCCTAGTGACAGCACAGTTGCCCTTCAAGGGCCAAAATTGAACTGCTTCTCTTTTTTCCCCATTCCATTTACTGACTCACCCCAGCCAAACAGCAGTCAGACCAGGCCACTAAAAACCATACACCACAGGTTGCTTGGCCAACATATATGGTAGTATACTTTATGCAAGGCCGTTATTATTAGTAAAATATTTGATATTGTTGTTACAAATAGTTTTCCATGCTAATCAAAAATATGAAAAAGAACCATTAATGTGTACATTTTTTGCAGAGCTGAAACAGAAAGAGGGCTTTCAAGGAAACACATTATTGAAGGTATTTGCTTATTTATTTATAAAAGTATTTATAGGCTGCCCGCTTCAAGGCCTCGGGTTATTTTGCAGGCAGCTAAACAAAATAAGATCTCACCATTCCTATTCCATATATAATAAATGCTTTATATTTTATACTCAGTGCAGTGCTGTAACCATCAGTAACATTATTTTTGTATAGTAATTCAAATGAATGACCAGGGCTGAGAAATAAATTTAAATGAAAGCTTAAAACAATTTTGAAGATGCACATTTCCCCTGGAATTCAAAATGTTTTGAGTTGCCTCTGTCTCCACACTTTCCAAAACTGCACTATAGCACATTTTTCCCCCACACAAACTAGTAAACCATTCCATAGATCCAATGTAGTGTAGTGATTATATTGTTGGACTCAGGTTTAAGTTCACCATTAGCTATGGAAACTCATCAGATAATTTTGAACCAATGTTTTAACTCAGCCACACCTACTATAAAGAAAGAATATTTCCATGTAAGTCTCCTCAAGCTTCTGGATAAAAGGTAGGATATAGATTGAGCAAGTAAATTAGCCAAATAAACCTTTAACACCCACGTGAGATAATCAGGAACTGATGGTAAGACACAGAGGAGTGTCTTGGATACCCCTTTTAATACATGGAAAGTTTCACCTTAACATTTCTCACTTATGTTAAGATGAAACTTTCCATGTATTAAGAGGAGTATCCAAGACACCATCATCATAAGGGGAGAAAGATGGTGACAATCAGGTCTAGATGATTAGGCTGCAGTTCCCATCTTCCCCAGTTCTAGCCAGTTTGGAGAAGGTAGTTTAGGAAGATCTCATATGTTCTTTTGTTGCACCATATTGAAGTCATGTGTTTTATTATTAAATCATTGTAATTCAATATGTAATTCTAATTCTTCTATTTTGTGTATTCGGTTTTTGGAAAGTCTTAAATAATTTTTTACTGTGTGGAAATATGCATTAGGGACTGGAGATAAGCAAATAAATAAATAAATTGCAAAACAAGACACATACCAATGTGAACTTAATTAGATGTTCCTTCCTGCAACTGCTGAGTGCCAGCACCTGGATAGCTCCAAAAATTATTGCATTATCTTCCAAAGTACAAAGATCCATGAATTCAATTTCCAGTTGAGGGTTTGAACCCTATAGAATAAAATCTGGCAACTTACTGAAGAGTTCCAATAAAAAAAGAAAACAGTGCTTCATATTGGTTAGTGTAACTTAAAACAGTATGTATTTCTAAACCTTGCCTCTTGAGGGATGTACTTTTAGGGGTTGACTGGGCAATGCCTGTGTTCTCCAATCCAGTTTCCATCATAATAAGCAGACAAAATAAAGCCATGCAAAAAGAGAGACATTCTTCTCTTGTTTTGGTTCTTTTTAATAGGCAATATAATTTTACCTCTTCCCCACCCTACCTTCGAGGAAGACTTAAATGGATGATGCTTCTAAGCTATTAAAGTCCATGTCATGTGCTTGGATCTAATGATCCCGTTTCATTTCTAGGGTTAAAAGCCTCTCTCCAGAGACTGCAGCTTGAATACGTGGATGTGGTCTTTGCAAATCGACCAGATGGGAATACTCCAATGGAAGGTTAGCAATAAACTTAATAAAAGCATTTTGTTTAATTGATCTTGGCTCATAGGTCTATTGTGCTTATGATAGGATAGAAAAATGGTTATCCTCAAGTATGCAGGGAATACAAATTATATAAGAAAATCTTAGGTCCTGATTCTTTGGAGTCTTCAATATTTTTATTAGAAGATATATACTTAGAGTAATGGATGTGTATTTATGTAGCCCACAATACTTAAATGTATTTAACTGTAAGTATTGCTAGAGCAGTTTTCAACATCTTTTGTTTGCACTATATAAATCCTCCCTTTTCTTGAGTTACTTGTATTTTAATTGACTTAGGATTTCAACTTGATACTGTAATTTCTGTGCAGCTCTGGTCAGTCATGGCAAAACCGTCCATCATTAAACCGTACAGATTTACATAGTTGGCATTTTCCATTTTACTTACAGTATTTATTTAAGAAATATATGACCACCCATTTTAACCAATATGCTTTGGGTAATGAGCAAGAACATAAAAATACAACGAACAAGAACTAATTAAAAACCTATTAAGGCAGATCACCTGGAACATATTTTATGCCATACATTTCGAGTGCATAAAATTAGTTTTAGGAATCACTGCCAAAAATGCATAATGATTTCACACTAAGGAAATTTACACAAAAGCAGAAAGAAATGAATTTTACATGTGAAAAATTAAGAATGGTCTAGATCAGGGGTGTCAAAATGCAGGCCTGAGGGCTGGATGAGTCACCAGGAAACCACGCCCACCCCATTGCTGGCAATGGCGAAAAAGCTCCAATATGTTGTGCAACATCACGTGACATCACGAGTTTGACATATCTGGTCTAGATCAATATTTTTCAAACTTGTCCACTTTGAGATGTATGCACTTCAACTTCCATAATTCCCCATCCATCACACAGAGGTTGAAGTTTGTATATCTTAAAGAGGCTAAGTTTGACAAACACTATTGTAAATGGACAGATACTGGTGTTTCCATTTATACATGAAATCACCATACAAAACCCGAAAGAACTGTTTGAGTTTCTTTAAATTTGAGGCCAGTGTACCATCAATGAAGCATAAATTGGGTTATTAGTTGGTGCTGGAGGCAAAGGCAAGCCTAAATAGGGGAGGTTTACTCAACCCTCTTTATAGAGTTAATTTGACTGTGATTCATTGATCAGGTTATCAAGTTAATGTGCCTGGCTTTAAAGTGAAATAACAAATGGATGCAGTTAAAACTAAGAGTCAAAGAAAGCATATCAGAAGTGGCTTCATTCTTCTAACTGGCCTCTAAAAGCCTTGAGTTCCTAGTGCTAATTAATTGTTAGTTCCTCCTTGTCCTAGTTAGCATTCTTGCAGTTAGCACTTTCACATTTCATTACTGCTTGCAATGTTCTTCACACTTGAGTGTTCCTAGCACCTAATTGATTGATTATAGGCAAGCCAATGCTTAATTTTCCCAAAGAATTTGTATGTGTAAAGGACTTTTTAGCTTAAGTCCAAGAATTGTTTCTCTGGATATTAGAGAGGTTGTCATAGCACTGATTCATTCCTCCCTCACTAACTGCATAGCAGTTAGTAAATATAAAATATATGATATATTATACAGTTTCTCCACTTCCATTTCTAGATATCAAATTAAAGACCTGCAATTAAGAAGACTAAATTCTGTGGGAGGTTCTATACAATGCAGTTATCCTCATAATAGCTACTTCTAAATTTTGTGCCAAAATAGGTATTATTCAGAACAGACTTTGAAATAATAATAATAATAATAATAATAATAATAATATTATTATTATTATTATTATTATTATTATTATTATTATTATTATTATTATTATTATTATTATTATTATTATTATTATTATTATTATTATTTGTATACCGCCCTTCTCCCGAAGGACTCAGGGCGGTGAACAGGGCAAACATATAAAAGTACAAAAATACAAAAATTAAGAAAGAATTAAACGAGATGCCCAAGTTACAACAATAGGTTAAAATAGACAAAGCCTACCCCCCTACCCTCCCCACACACATATTTATACTCTCTGGGGTGATTTAATCACACAGCTGCCCTTGCTTGCTGAAGTCCTTGAACATTGGAAGAAAGATTTTAAAGAGATTACCCATTGCTGCTCCGTGTCATGACTATATATGATAAAAATCATGAACATGGATTGACAGTGGGCAACCTTTAAAAAAATCTGTTGTTCATCAATAATGACAAGTGTATTTGCTGGCTGCTATTGGAAGAGAGATGATGGCTTGGGTTTACCCAGCATCATTTTTCTTGGTCTTTGTACCATAATGAAAAATTACAAAGGTTCCCAGGATAATAGGCAATGCTGTATTTTTGGTTGTCTTACCTTGGTGCATGTAGAACTCAGGTGCTGATTGATTATATTTATTTTCTGTAAATATTCTTTTGACTAAAATATACTTCATGATAAACAATGTAGTCATCAGACCTTAGCAAAAGCAAATGCTAATTGCACTGCTTTTTGTTTTCATCTTTTGCAAAGCCTTAGTTATCCCTACAATAGTGCTTAGCCAAGCTGCTGTGATTTCATGTATGGCTTCTAAAAACAATGGGAATTATTTATTTCTCTGGACTGCTTTGTGTATCATCATTTGTTTCTTAGAGATTAATCTTTTTTTAAAATGCTGCTTTGACTACAGTGTTCTATTAATGGCATTATTTTTTTTCTGCACCGAATACCCAAATTAGACATATTAGTTTCTTACATGTAAATTTATCTGTGGTGCATTATTATTTTTTAATATAAAAATGTAAAGTACAACTCATCCCTTTTGTACAAATTAAAACTGACACCAGTAGCATTTCTTAAATGTTTGGTTTGATATGATGTTTCCTGATGTTGCCCTGTGGTGATAAAATTGAGAGCCTTTACTGTAGATGGGAAGAGGACTGCAAATTTGTTAGCAGATAATGAGCTTAACAAGTTTTGTGACTTGGAGCAAAATATAACCTTTTTACTCAACCAGTTACAATGAAGGGGGGAAAAATACAATAGGACTGCAATCCTGCACATAGTTCATGCTGTTTGAAATCCCATACCAAAGATAAGAGTAATTAAATTCAGTGGCATTTGAACTACCCTGTTCTTGCACAGAAATATATTCATGACAATCATAACTGCATGTGCACAGTTCATTCTAATGGTGTTTATATGAACACCACTTCACAGAGAACAGTTTTCAGAATTATTCCTCCTCTTAGTTGCTTGCAGCTGAGTAAGAATTATGGGGATGGCCTAGGGATCATCAGACTCAAGTCTTGCTCACCAGTAACAATAAAAATAATTGCTGGAATGGCTGGCCTCCCTGCTCTTGTGTGTTTGGCTAGATTTCAGGCCCCTCTGCCTGCAGCAATGCTAATCTCTTACAGTTGTTAAACTGTATCTTCTCCCTGCTTATTCTTAGTACCCCTAGATTACTTTTGTGTTTTTATGAAGATTTGTGTTTGGGGATTATCTGCACTGTGTACCTTTACACAGACAACTTCAAGTATTACTTAATTGGGAAGCAGTGGAAAAAGTAGAACAGGCCAGATTGAAAAATACAAGACAATTTACATGTGAGACTCAGTCCAGGCAGTGATTAACAGGCATACAGAATTTTATCCATATCTATAGATGTATCAAAAGACATAAGTAAGGATCCAACATTAGCCCCTCAATTCAGCACCCAACATCCTCCCATCTCACAGCAATCCACAATCTACCAGCAGTTAGATATACTATCTTCATATCAGCCTGATAACCAAAACACATCTGGATTTCAGCAGTCACAATAAAAGTAAATATATAAATCCATCAAAAATAACCACCCTGCACCCAAATATATGCAAGATAGGTAAGACAGCAGGTAGGAGGGAAAATTGCTAGGAGGGAGAATTGCACATTTCATCCCAACTCCAGCACTGATGGTATTATCAAGTGGGGAAATAAAATGTCTGCCACCCAGATATAAGCTCGGGGAACTTCAATAATGAAATGTGGTTGGGTGTTTTCCTTTCTATTGCATCAAGAACTCAAGGAAGTCTAATTTGAAGTATTACATTTTGTTATTCTTCTTACGCTTTTAGAGTAGAAGGGCAAAGTTGAATTTCCTAAAAAATGTTTTGTTTTGTTAGAACGGTGTTCCCTTTATAGGCTACTGCTAAGCTTGTAAGCCACCCTGAGTCTTCGGAGAAGGGCGGGATATAAATGGAATTAAAATAAATAAATAAATAAATATACACACAAGTTAGAATATCAAAAGAACATAAAAATGCTATTTTACACATTAACCAAAAAATGACATAGGACTTAGATTGGGTTAAAATAATTACATGATAATTTATATGCAGAAATGGAAAAAAAGTTTGCAATTTAATTTGCAATGTAGCATATCTCACCATAGTGAGGACAATGAAAATGGCTGGCCTGGGGGCTTTCTTAATCTACTATCCAAGGGATACATTTTGATGAGCAACTTAGTTTTACACTGGGCAGCCTTTGCAATGAAAAAAATGCCCTCTGTCCTTAACATTGCCTTAACGTATGCATCGTCATAATGAAGTCAGGGGATAGTGATTTTCTGTTTCTATCCGGCTTTTGAAGAAAAGAATTGTCTGCAATTGAGATCTTGGCATTTAAAGCATGATTTAAATAGCTCTGATTAAATCCATAGCATGAAAGTATTTACTGACCAAACTTTTGTAAAAGTTTTTTTCTCTGAAAGGCATCAATCCTATAATTAGTGTAGAACAGGTAACTTGTTGCAGTTTCAATGGGGATTAATTGTTGAAAGTTCAAGAAAGGACCATTTCAAAGCTAGCAAGGATCTAAAACATGTGCTGCTAAACTCTTTTATTAAACGATAAGCCAATATTTTGTAGTCTGACAAATTTCAGAGAAGTAGATTAAAATTTGAGATTGTAAGATTACAAATTAAAAAACAAAATCATTTAAACAGAAAAGCAATTTAAATTCTGCAAACATGAAACAATTTTGTATATGAATCATGCACATTTGCATGATTTTATATGCAGATTTATCCATAACTGCAAATATGCAAGTGATGCATAGAGACTTAGGTAAATTTTGAAACAGTAAAACAAGATTGAACATTGTGATAGCATGGAGGTGTAATCACACACACAAAAAACCACAACAACCTCCTCCCCCCCCAAGATCACAGACTAGAGAAATGTTGAAAAAACATTCTGAAGAACCACATCTACATGGAGGGAAGTGTGTAGTGGGGTGCCCCAGGGCTCTGTTTTGGCACCCAGTGCTCTTCAACATCTTCATCAACAATTTGAACGAGGAGATAGATGGGGAACTCATCAAATTTGCAGATGACACCAAGCTGGTAGGAATAGCCAACACACCAGAAGACAGGCTTAAGATACAGGAGGATCTGCACAGACTTGAACACTGGGTGCTATCTAACAAAATGAAATTCAATGGTTAAAAAAGTAAGGTTCTACATTTAGGCAAGAAAAACCAAATGTACAGGTATAGTATAGGGTACCTTGCTCAATAATAGTAACTGTGAGAGGAATCTCGGAGTCCTAGTGGACAATCACTTCAATATGAGCCAGCAGTGTGCTGCAGCTGCCAAAAAAACCAACATAGTGCTAGGCTGCATTAACAGAGGGATAGAATCAAGATCACGTGAAGTATTAATACCACTTTACAATGCCTTGGTAAGGCCACACTTGGAATACTGCATCCAGTTTTGGTCACCACGATGTAAAAAAGATGTTGAGACTCTAGAAAGAGTACAGAGAAGAGCAGCAAAGATGATTAGGGGACTGGAGGCTAAAACATATAAGGAACAATTGCTGGAATTGGATATGTCTAGTTTAATGAAGAGAAGGACGAGTGGGGACATGATAGCAGTGTCCCAGTATCTCAGGGGCTGCCACAAAGAAGAGGGAGTCAAGCTATTCTCCAAAGCACCTGAAAGCAGGACAAGAAGCAATGGATGGAAACTAGTCAAGGAGAGAAGCAACCTAGAACTAAGGAGAAACTTCCTGACAGTTAGAACAATTAACCAGTGGAACAACCTGCCTCCAGAAGCGGTGAATGCTCCAACACTGGAAGTTTTTAAGAAGAGACTGGACAGCCATTTGTCCAAAATGGTCTAGGGTTTGCTGCCTGAGCAGGGGGTTGGACTAGATGACCTCCAAGATCCCTTCCAACTTTATTATTATTATGGCAATGGAAAAACCACTACCATATTATTATTAAAATCTTCCTCCATCTTTTGTAAGAGTAGAAACAGCAAAAAACAAGGGGGAATGGGGAAATCAGGATGAAGCTTTGTGAAGGAAAAGCTTCACTGAGAGGAAGGGGAGGGGGAAAGGAAAGAACAAAGTTCTGGAAACATCCCAGAAAATTCCTACTTTTAAACAGTCCAAAAAAGGTTGATTCACCTGCAAGCAAAACTGCCAGCAATGGCTAGTGTTCAAAACCATCCATATTCTTCGGCAGCCTTTGCACTTCTGCACATCAGTATCTCCTTTTCAACAAATGTAAGTGGGTTTCCTCAATTCACAGATAATTATTTGGGAAAATCTAATCTTCCTATCAGGTAAATAAAATTGGTGACTCTTTAGGGTGCTTCATACTGCTAATAGGTATCTTAAAAGCAAATGAAGCATGAGTAATTAATTGAAAAAGATTTCTTTAATCCAATGCTGGCTATGAAAATGTTCTGAAGGTCCAAGAAATGTAATTTGGACATAAAGGTATAGGCAACAGCCTTCAGGAAAAGTATTTTTAAGTTCTTAGAAGTCATTAAGATAGGATCCCTACCATCTCCATGCATACATGCACTGCATCTGTTTACAGCCTGCTGTAACTGTTTGACCAATTGCACAGCCTTGTTTTATGCTAATGCTCAAGCCCACCATGCTGTTAATTCTCAGAAGGGAAGATAAATAAACATCATAAAGCAGATGATGGAATGGAAATGTTTGTCAGCATAGCTTACCCATTTTTGCAGCTCTTGCCTTTGGTTATAGTGACAAGTATTTATGTGTCTAAGCACTGAAGGCTGAGTACTTCCATTTGAGTCACTGAACACACATTGAAATATTATCTGTCTCTGACAGCCTTTGGAGTTATCCATTAAATGAAAATAATTCAAAGAGAGACTCTGTGCAATGCCATACTTATTTACTCCAAAGTAAGCACTACTTTAATTAGACTTTTTTTTGCTGGGGGGGTGGCTGTTCTTTGAGTTAGTCTTAATTCCTGGACTAGTCCCTGCAATTTTCTTGACAACTCTTTTTTAATGTATTTTATTAATTTTTTACAATAACATTCTTTAAAAAAGGTAAAGGTTCCCCCGCACATGCGTGCTAGTCGTTTCCAGCTCTAGGGGCTGGTGCTCATCTCCATTTCGAAGCCGAAGAGCCAGCGCTTGTCCGAGGACGTCCCCGTGGTCATGTGGCCCGAATGACTAGACGCCAAAGGCGCACAGAACACTGTTACCTTCCCACCATAGTGGTCCCTATTTACTGCTTAGTAAACAGCATGTTGTCTGGGTACAGTGTTTAAAAAAATCAATAATGATTAATTCTATAATTCCATAATCAATATGTTAATTAGTGATATATTTCTTTGATCTTCTCTTCATCCAATGGTATTCTTCTTTTATCAACATTTAGCAAATATTCTTAAAATTCAATACATATAAAGCTAAATATAATTCTTTTTCTTGTATTTATATAAATAACAGTAACATCAGCACATAGCATTTTTTTTCTTTTTTTAATCAGTTTATATTTCAGTTGTATTTATAGTAATCTTATTAAATTACTATATGTCCTGTTTTCAAATTCTTATTTAAACTTAATTTCCCTTCTGTATTCAAACCATTGTTATCAGTCATAGTTTTCTCAAAGTTAGTCACCTTTAAATATCCAACCTTTTCATTCATATACACCATCCCAATATTTTCACATTTCATATATTATAATTTATGTCATGACAGTCATTAGTGAAAGCACCCATGTGACTGACCCGATTCTGCAATCTTTTTTGAGGCAATGTAAAGTAAAAGCAGTAGCCATAAAACAAACATGGCTGTCATAAAATGGGTCAACTCATTCCTATGGATGGTTTTTGGGAGAAACCAGCCCCAAAGGGCAGAAACTGGCAAAGATGTCATAAATTGCAGCCATGTGACTGCAGAATACTGTGGCCGGCTATAAAAGTGAGCTGGTTACCAAGCACCTGTCATGTGACCATGGAGACGGGGTGACACTATCGGAACTTTGGCACTAGGTCATAAGTAACTTTGGGAGCAGTCCATCAATAACTTTGAATGGTCACCAAACAACTGTAGGCTGATGATGGTAATTTGGAACAATTCCTTCTACCAGCTTTTCTTTACAGATCACTGAATAAACTCTTCCCCCTGTTAAACTGAAATATGCAGTAAATGGTTGCAATCGTAAAGGGTGCGTTTAATTTGCCATTTGTGGTCGGCATCTCAGCTTTTCTTCAGCTGATTGTTCATTCCTCAATAATGTTATTGTCTATTCCACAAGAAAACCATAAAATTCTTTAGACAAAGTATAAAAGAACTTTCTGGGGGGGGGGAAATAGCAGATCCCACAGAGAGGCCTTTTATGGAGCATTACACTTTCATCCTAACCCCACTAGGAATTCTTCCAGTGTCTTTCTATTACCTGGCAAGTTGACTTGGAAAATGTGTTGATCTCAATTGCACAACCCTCTCAAGTTACAGATGAGGCTATTCCTTTTCTATTAAGAAAATTGGTGCAGGATAAAAGGCATCTTATTCTCAACTGTGCTCATTATTTCAATTGTCTCCCAAACCTAGAAGTCTTTTAGTGGGCATGTGGCTATAAATCTCAAATCAAACAAGATGAAATAAATTATTATTATTTTTTTAAAAAAAGAAATACAAAACTAGTTAAAACCCTTTCATCTTTTATAGCATAAAAAATATAGTTTGTCTAGGATGCATTCAAAAGAACTGAGTAATTGCAAGCTATAAATAACAAGTATTCCAGAAGAAAGAAAGAAGCAAAATAAATATCCTGTTAATAATTATCTAGTCCTATTTGTTTTCCTTATGGTAGGAAGAGAGTAGCAGTAGCATGGTGGACTAGTGGGGAAGACACCTGCCTCCCACATGGAAGGTTGAGAGTTTAATCCTAGATAGCAGGAGGTGTTTCTCTCCTAGGGTGCAAAGAAAAAATATCTGCCACGAACTCCACATGGCATCAGGAAGAGCATCCGGCCACTAAATGCTCAGCTTCATCCACTTGCCCCAACTCTACCCCAAATTAAGTGATTACAGGATCGTAAAAAGGGAGTTATTGTAGGCAGAGATTAATTTTATTTAAGGATGTCAAGAAACCAGGTGTCTGATAGAACCTTTTCTGACCAACAAATTTTAAAGGCATGTGCATTGTGAACCACATGATTTGATGTCCTCATATTTCACTAATGTAGGCTAACAAGATCTATCAGTCTACTCCAGGGGTCTTCAAACTCGGCCCTTTTATGACTCATGGACGTCAACTCCCAGAATTTCTCAGCCAGGCATGCTGGCTGAGGAATTCTGGGAGTTGAAGTCCATGAGTCATAAAAGGGCCGAGTTTGAAGACCCCTGGTCTACTCTGTTGTGAAGCCTCTGTCTAATTTCAACAACAATAAATTCCATGGAACACTTTATACCCCTTTTATTTTGTGTTGTTTTGTATCT